>NW_026863169.1:0-16251 GCF_026571515.1 Ruditapes philippinarum | reverse complement strand
TTGAAGACTTCGATGCTCAGTTATTTACCGGACAATTACAACATGTACTATCACAAATACAAGCATTACAACAAATAAATATTAGTGTCTCTGGTGAAATAAAGACAGTTGTTGAAGATCAAGGACCGTCATTTTGGGAAAGTCTTTTAGGTGGAATTGCAAGTGCTGCAACGGGTGCTTTAGGGTCAGCCCTCGTGACTTCAATTGAGTCAACAGGGGACATAAGAAAATCAGTTACTGATGCTGCTACAAATACAATTAATGACATTGCAAAAAATGCAACTGGGGGTGCTTTTAAGACTTTTAGTAATGCTATGTCAAAATTACAAACAGCTAGTCAAATATTAGAAAGAAAATTGACTGCCATGCAAAATCAAGTATTAGGAAAATTTGAGACATTAAATCATATCACACAGACGATTGACACAGTTAAAAATTGGGTTGACCCAGATGGTGAAAAGAAAACTTTAGATCAACGTTTAGTAGACAATACGACAAAAATAGAAACAATGGAAAAACAAATGACAACTTCTGAAGATAATACTAACATGAAAATATTCTTACAAAGTTTAAATAACAGAGCTGTAGGTGAAGGTCATAAAAACATTTCAGACTACATGGATCACTTGTGGAAAGATATTGATGTCATAGACCTAACTAAACTTTTGGCTGCAAATACTAGAGAACGTGTCGCACACTTTGAAAGTGAAATACTAAAAGCTCCCAACAGAACTTTAAAACCAATTTAAGATCGAACAATTATTGTTGTAAGAAGATTAGAAGAAAGAATTGAGGCAATACAAAATGTTTATGGTCAAGGAAGTTTACGCCTTGTATATAATTCTGGTGACATTTTTCCTTATCAATTGTAGGCATTTTTTCGAGGAAGACGATAAGAAGACACTCCCTACAGAGATCTTATACCATACTGTCAATGAAAATGATGCTTATTCAGTTGTTATTACAAATTGTGACGAGTACATTAATCCTAAAACACTCAGTCCAAAATGCTACACTTTGAATCCCGATAAAACATTAAAGAAAGCTACGAAAGGAACAGGATATATTGGAAACTACATTACAGTTGCAGACTTGAAATCGGAACCATATGGTCTTCTTCCAAAACCAGTGATGGCGTTTTGTACTAAACAGGAAGTATACAAAACTCTGTCAATTGATGTAAAAGCACCTTTGAATGCATTTAAGGCATATATCAATGAACATCCTACATGTTTGGCATGGCATAATGGTCAAGTTGATGATGCTTGTAAAATCAACGGATTCCATGTACATGCAGTGATCATTTGTGACAATGAACTTTGTAAAGATAACGGTTGGAGGACATTAAGAGCTAAACTGGAACAATACAATATGGTTGTCAGAACAAAGAAAATCCGCAATGTTCGAGCTTTGTTAGCCCGCTTGAATGAAAAACCACGCCTCATCGCTGGATGTAACAACATATTCTTAGCAAAACTTGCTAAGGAGGGTATTGATCGACGTTTGAAATTAGAAGACTCCTTATTGGATGACGAGAAGTTACCACCACTTGTCAAAGAAGCTGACGAAGTTAATGAGTTCCTGTCAAGTATGTTAGGCTGGCAAGATACAACTAGTGTAAGTCCAGAACGGTACAATGAAATAGATAAATACAGCATCCCTAAAGAAAGCCCAACACGGCAAAATTGAAAATGTTGCAGGCTCGGTTTGATTGAGCCTGTTCATGGACGGTACTGGAAAGTGCAAGTTACCGTCCACGCCCCCTAGCACCGGCTTAAGCGGAATTCAACATTTAAACGTGAATTAGTAAAATTTTGAATTTAGAAACATCCGCAGATGTGTTCATACGGCGGTTATCATGGAACCTTCAATGTGACACTTCCGTGCCATTCCATGAAAAGCGGCGTATGGTCCCCAATTAATAAAAGGCGTGTGCCCTAAACGAGAAAACAATGGGCGGAACAAAATAAAATGGAATTTTGAAAGGGGATCAGAGGTTATGAAGCCTGCGTATCACAGATAAGACGTCAAAAGACAATTTTAAAAAGCAGGCAACATATCCTAAGGGTGATTCAACATTATTCAAGTAGGAATATTGGAACCACCCAACTAGAAAATGCCGAAAAGTTGAAACTTAAAATACCACAGGCACAACAATAATGTCGTGCTGAACGATCTTCAAGGATCGAAAATATAACATCATTGATTAAATGTACGGGGAGACTTTTTACAGCCGCCACACGGCACAAATAACACGGATGTGATCATAAAATAGATAAATACAGCATCCCTAAAGAAAGCCCAACAACCTTCATATATGACTATCAATGACATTTTCTTTTCAGACACACCATTAGAAGCTACACCAACTGTACCTAAACCACCAGTAAAATCTACATTTAATGACATTGTTGAAGACAAACAAGCACCGACAAAATCATTACCTGCCACGAAAACCAGTGAAAAAGTTGGTGTATTGAAAGAAATGTGCAAACGCTACAACTGTTACGATCAAGGTCAATTACTCACAACATTAATGGCAGAAAGTGACGAGGATGTCAAACAATGGCGCATTCTGAGAACAAGTCCCAATTTCAATGTCATATGGGCTACATGTATGGAGGAATTAAAGAGTGAGAAAATGGTTGCTAACAAAACGTACGGTGAATTGTTCATTGAGGATACAGACAGGAAAGATGATGATCCAATGAAAATGACTATCTCAGAAACTGCTAAGTTTTGGTTAGATTGGTGCAAGTTCCAGAAAATTGATGCTGCAGATGTTATTATTGAACTGTATTATATTTTGTTTCAATGTTTGCCAAAAAAGAATACATTCATGTTTATTGGCCAATCTGATGCGGGAAAAACCTATTGGACCGACCCCTTGATAATCCCTGACTTATGTGGTCAAGTCATTACCTCCGCAGATTTCATGTGGCAAGAATGTACTGGCAAGGATCTTATCCTTGTTCCAGAACTTACTCTGTCTAAATTTGATCAAGTAGAAGGGTTCAAAAAAGTATCAGAGGGGATGCCTACTCTAGTCAATGTTAAGAACAAGTCCGCTGTCCTTTTGCAAAGGACTCCTATGTTAGTAACAACTAACACATACCCCTGGAAATTCTTTAATGATGAAGAGGAAGCAATAAAGAACCGAATGTTCTTTCATGAAGTTAGGAAGTATCATTGGTCCAGTCCCAAACCACCAACTCCAAAATTCTTCTGTAGTCTGTTTAAGTCCATTAGGAGATTTGTTGATGGTGATGAATTCTTTCCATATGATCTATCTGATGATGATCATTACTCTGCATTTATGAGTCAAATTAAGTCTTTGGCCATTCCCAAAATTGAACCAGGAACTTCACTGATCCATGAATCAAAGTGTGACTTCTCTGATAAGATTATCTATATTCCCTGGGCTGCTCCGAAAATTCCGGAGCTATTCTGGCAAAAGGTTAGAAAAGGTGATGAGTATTCAATGGCTCTTGTTAAGAATATTCTGATGTGTTTCAGTGATGACGATGTAAACTTATATTGTCATTGGAACGATCAGGATAAATTAGTGTATGTAGATTTGCAAGACATTCATGATGCAACAAATGCCTCCATTATTTGGTCATTCCTTGAGAGATGCTTAGATGAATTGAATGCATTCAAAGGTCCCGTATGTGATGGTATGTCACAACTTCAAAGAAACATGAGAAAATATTACAAGATGTTAGAGTTACTCATGCATAGATCAATCTTCTTAATGAGTAATGTAGTTACCAGACCTCCCAGCCCAGAAAGGATCAATCCCCCTCCCGCTAAAAGGGTTAAATTTGGCTTAGATGTTGAGTCAAGTTATACTGCCAAGGCAATACAGCCAGAAATGAGTAAAGAAGAATTGAAAAATACTTCTGATATGATATCTGCAGGTGTTCCTTCACATCAAATTAAGAAATATATTGATACTTGTAAAAAGAGAAAAACAGAAGCATCTGCCACTGTTACCAGTGAAAATAATGATGAATCCTCACAATCTTTACTGTTAGAAAATCCTAGCTCAACAAGCGAAGTAGTTGAAGATGGTTCATGCTTAGGTTGCAAGTATGACAAACCCGGTCAAAGGTCACACATGGGTCCTGGGGGTTGTTTGGAAAATCCAATAGTTATGGATAATGAAACTTGTGAAGGTTGTCGTTTAAATCTACCTGGCCAAAGAGCACACACGGGGATTGGGGGATGCCTTGCTGAACATGAGGAATTTTAAATATTTGTAAACATGTTATACTTTATTTCTTTTAGGTTATGTATCAAGAGTATCCATTCATAGGAGTACCTGTGTCTGCAAACCCAAGATACATTCCTTATTGCCGAAAAATATCGAACTTTTTGTTGATACAAGATATGTATCGAAATGAAAGATTAAATAAAGACGGTGTTCATGTTGATCAAATATTCATAACTCCATGGAATGAGAGAATTTATGTCACTTATGCTTACCATAACTTTGTATTTGTGTTATATTGTAGTTACAAAACTGAAAGTACTACACATAATATGTGTTATAGACGTTTACTTAAAAACATAAAGACTGGCAGTGTTAGATGTGCTCCTTACAGTCATAAGGATGCGTGGAAAAGATTTTTGAAATAATTGTTTTATAAGAAATAAAACTATAAAATGTAATAAAGGAATATTACTTGTTGAAAATGTGTTGTTTATTTTCTTTTTAATAGGGATTACAATCTGGTGAGATTTGTGGTAGAGGTCGTCTTCTTAGGAATTGTCCTATGCGTAACAATAGTTTTCCTCTTCATGAGTCCAGATGAATACTGGCGATCAGTCATGACTTTATTAATTGGTATATTTGTCAAGAGGCCTGGTGATAAAAAAACAGCGTCTAAACATGACCGAAGTACATTAGATATGCTGGATGGAAGAGGTGTACATAGAAATATTGAAATGCAGTGATTTCTTTTTCAATAAAAGATATGAAAAATATATTATCTTTTCTTTTTGTACACTATAAGCATCCATATAAATAACTAGATATCTAGTTATGGGATGTGTAAGTACAAGTGTGGGTATTAATGTCTTATAATAGCCATTAGTGGCTTGTAATGAAAGAAAAGAAAGGCTAGAGGCTAACCTCCGGGACAGGACACCCGTAGGGTGGGTGTTGTGCGTGATGACTTACGCAGTTTCTAGCACTATCCCCACCTTTCAAAAGAATTGTCCCAATTCTTAACTGTGATAAGATGATAAATATTATTATTTACATAATTAACTGGTAATACTTAGCACTTATGATACCATTCCTTATACTAGTACATAAAGCTACAGTCTCACTTTCATCCCGGCAGAGCCTCGGTAGACGTCCGGGGTGATCCGGGAACGACCGGGGTACGACCGGGAACAACCGGGGTACATCCGTAACTCTGCCGGCAACGTCCTGGATAATCCGGGATGATCCGGGAACATCCGGCATTCGACCCCGGATGGAATAAAATATTTAATATCACCGGGGTGGTCCGGGATGATCCGGGAAGGTATAGCTTTGCCGGATTCATCCTTAACTCTGCCGGGAACGACCGGGGTTACACCGGGAAAGCACTGTAGCTCTGCCGGCACAAACCGGGGATGATCCGGGGTATGATATAGCCGGTAGAGCTACGGTAGAGCACCGGTATATGCCGGCAGAGCTCCGGTAACTACAGGCAGAGCCCCGGAGAATAAAGGTAGAGCTACGGTTGATCCCGGTAGAGCCCCGGCAAAGCCCGGATCATTTCAAAAGAATAAGGACAATTTGCGATGATTGAACTTGCTTGTATTAAAAGCCTTCCCATTTCCCTTCTATCCAGAATGGCATAAGGATTTTTTCAGAAAATCATCATTAATTACTATTCTGGAACAAAGATATTATATTAAATAAAATTATGTGTATCAATGTTATCATTTTCGGGCGTTTCAATCCACCGGGGTTCTACCGGGGCTCTGCCTGGATCGTCCTGGGCTCTGCCGGGGCTCTGCCTGGATCGACCGGGGCTCTGCCGTGGTCAACCGGGGCTGTTCCGGCGTCATCCGGGAACGACCGGGGAAGCACCGGCATGAACCCGTAGCTTCACCTGGGCTCTTCCTGGATGATCCGGAGCGCATCCTGGATGGATAGTAGGGAACTACCGTAGTGCTGCCGGGGTAAGTGTGACCGCAACAATAATTTCATCCCGGACCGTCCTGGATCATCCCGGTAACTTACCGGGATGGTCCTGGGCTCTGCCGGGAGTAAGTGAGACCGAGGCTTTAGGTCATGCAATTATTACAATACACTTTTGTATTAATAAAGATTATAAATAACAAAGATATTAATGTCACGTAAATATGATTCATTATGCTAAAATTGTACATTTTGTGTATATCTGAAAATAAGAATTAATTTCAAACAGTCAGGGACAACAATTAGTTTCAAAATCCACTCATCATGTATATTCTACTCTATATGAGTAGATGACAGGAATTTCTGATCACTATACAGTATTTCTAGTGCTGTCACAATAAGTTTAAGGATCACCAGTACACATTTTAATCAAAGGGAACACATCTTGTTCAGACCCAACAATATTAATAATACAAGTACACTTTCTTAACCTAAATGAGGTTGTTTCCACAGTGTTACTTAAAAGAATCAAAGGTGAATTTTGATGAAAGATAAGCGCGAAGTAATCGTTTTTCAAACAAATTCTTCCAGTAAATATTAAAGGCCAAACACTTAAATAAATAACTGTCGTTATATAAGGAAACATTTTAAAACAGTCAACACATCTTTCAACTTAAGTGATCGGTTTGATTTGTTATCTAGATTTATTGAGGAAATTGTGCAGACATTGTGTCTATTTTAATTCCAATTATATCTTTTGTTAATGGTTTTAAGTCGTTACATCTCTGGATTTATGTCTTTCTCGATTGACAATCGCTGCTTGTTATTATACAAATGCCATAAAGCATGGTGGAAAGTGTTCGTAATTTGGAATACACTTTGCGTTTATATTAAACCAAAGAGATTCCATAGTACGAGTTATGGCATATCATTACAAAAGGTGATTATAATTGACGGATAAATCTTCACGATTTCTATTTGAATAGGTTTTTACACATCATTACTTCATTAATAAAAATAGTGTTAATTGAAGTAATTACTAGTAGAATGTTATCATTTTCTTCTGATAGACAGAAATAGAAAAAAAGAAGAAATATTATTGAAAAATTCTATATTGCCCGATTAGAATGGTCGTATTCACAACCTTACTATACAAAACGAAAATAACATGATACAATGGAGTTTTTTTGTAATTATTCGTATGTACATTTATTATTATACAACTGTAATTTTACTTGATATAAAAATTGAAAAAAAAATAAAGTCGGCTATTTTGAACTACCATAAAATACCGTATTATCATAATTGTTTAGTGCATGGTGGCTTTATGCTAAATTATGTAAAATCATTAACTTAAAGAAATTAAAATGATAACTAAGTAAAACGGTGCAACATACATAGTTTGCCTTAGGAAAATTTGTCTGATTTCAAACAAAGAAAACGATTACATATACCACGTGTAAAAGTGTAAACAGCCAGCTCCTGTGCATCTATGTATTTTATTTTTATTTTATTCTATATTGTCTTTACCTATAACGTAAACTTATAAAATAATTATAGCTGAAATAGATTTTTTATTATGTTCAAACCTGTACAATTAAATAAGCCGATTGTCATAAAGCATTTTCTAGTTGCTTGGTCCTGTGTATTCCAAATTTTAATATTGATAATAATTCATTTCATACGATTGTTCAGAACAAATGCACAGTAATGTGCTGGTTATCGCTTAAATAACTGATATTTTGTTAAAAACAATTTACTGTTTATAACATAATGTGCATTAAAATAAAACAGTATCTTTATATGGTATCTAAATAGCACCAATAAGTATATTCTTTAAATTTTGCATTTAATTTTAAACATAGAATAAGTCGAACAGTCGATAATTTTAACAGCTTATTATTTTGTATCATGCACGTTTGGTACACGATTCCTAGACATCTCGACTCCAATTTGTACATATTTTCCCTAAATGTATAACATAATCGTCGTTTCCCAGACAAACAAGATTTAATGCGTCACTTTTTACGATTAATCATTTCGTCACAGAATTTTAAAGAAAATTCAGTATAGCCGGATGATGTGTCTTCATCTTAATTGTCAACACCATTTACATAATTATGCACGTAATAAACACGTAAAAACAATACACGAATATGTGAGGAAACCTAGCATTAACGTTTGACATATGCCATGTCATTAATTAAACTGAATTAACCCATTATATTTTTGAAATATTTTCGTGCAGGAGAATCCTAATGTTGGCGAGCTATCGTATTGATCTTCAAATCTATTCAGATGAATGCCAGATACTTTACTTTGTATATCTGAAAATTTTATCACAGTATGCACATCTACAAATATAATAGTAATATAATTCAATCAGCAACTTAAAATAACAAATAACAAAATTAATTATCTTCATGTTATCTGAAAAACGAAAAAGTTCATTGCAATGTCTGGTTAAAATGTTGATTAAAAAAGCATCTGAAAACACACCAAGAAGTAACTCTGTTTGTCATTCTTATATTACGTAAACCAAAAATGTCAAAAGTAAAACAATACATCTGTGTAAAGCTCATATACCTCTTGAGGTCGGTCAGGAGAGAGACAGTTTTCGCATTATATACCATCATGTACTTGACTAGGACAAACCAGTTCTTTATAAGTTTTGCAGCAATAGATTTAACACGTACGTACTCAGCTAAGAACACAATCTGATTATAAGGAAAATTTATTTTAAGCATGCATTAACCATTGACCTTACGCGAAGATAATCTGAACTGCTTTTGAACGACGTCGACAATAAATTACATTTTTAAAGTAATGATACTAGGCAAAATCAATACAAAAGTAAAACTGTAAAATAATCAATGTTTTAATGCACATATATGTATCGCCATTACTCGAATACCTTAAAAACAGATACAACATAATATAATTAAAAAAATGGTCGTTGGGTTTTAAATTCGTTTAAAATTTCCGGAATATAACAAAGTTCGACATAATTAACTTAAATGCGTGAAAATATACATGTAGATACAGTGCTACCTGATCTTACCTGAAAAACAAAAGCTTGGCCGCCGATTCAGTAAGAAACAAGGAGGATTTAAATATTAGACACTTATTGAACATTATGAAATAAGTACCCTGATAAGTTCTGATATTATTCTTGGTATTTTGGACAAAATCTAAAACTCAGATCTTGTGTAACATAAAATAAACTTTCACTTGAAAAACGTAATGAGATCTGAATGCAAGAAGTATTTATAAAAAGAATTTAAATATCTGAGAAATTTATTTGTATTATTTGACGTTAATACAGAAATAATTGCCCTTCACTTGTTCTGATTTGCTTTTTTGGCAATGAATCTATGTAAAGACATTTAAAACATAGTGTGCTTCACTTTTATAATTGATCCAAATTTGAATTTGGCAAAGGTTCATTAAACGAAGTATATGGAATTTCAAAATAAAATTTTAAAATGTGTGCAACTGACAGTATATGACACAATGACTTTCAATCTACCTTCCTCCATGCTAATTAGGAAGGTAGTCTAAATCTGGTGTAACTCTCCAGGAACGATGGTTTGGAAACTACCCGCCTATATGACTGAAATACTGTTGGGAAAAGGCGTAAAATGAAACAAACAAACAAACAAAAATAAAAATCTATCTATTATACGACAGACGACGGAAGAGTGGTTTGATAGTGCTTTTAAAATGTGGATTCCTCGACATCAACGATGCGTAGAGTGTAATGGACAGGTCTTTGAAAGATTTTTAAGTTTGTTTATATAATTATTTCAATATTACAATTCGGTGACTGTTTAACATGTTTTTAATGTGAGGGAATATAGCATAGTCGACAAGAAACAAGTCAGGCAAATATGGTGCTTGAGAAATAAATGAAAACCTTTAACATCGAGCTCAAGGTTTGTGTTGGCCGCCATATACTGCTGATGAATGACACATTCAAGCGGATCAACGGTCTCTTGAAGTGCGTACACTAAGTCACGACGAAGTACCTGTTGAAATGAAAAAAGCCTGAAATATTTTTTCACTACCATTAAAATTGCGAAAAAAAGTTTTTTTTACTAAAATTTAATATAACGCGTTTTTAAAAATAAAACTTTTTATTTTATGCTTTTCAGTGGATTACTGATTTATCCGTGAAAATTATATTTGATAATTTCACAGTGAAAATTATCAAAATATAATTTCACTTTTTTCAATGACAAAACTACTTTTTTAAGATTTTCCCCATGTGGTACCTCAATTTTATTTTTACGGACAATTCTGACAATTTCAGGCTGTTAAAAGAAATAGCAAAGCTGAAATAGATAAATAACTTAAATGTCAAAAGTAACACAGAGAGAAAAATTACTTCTATTCCTCAAATTCCAATCACCAAATTTCGTCTCTGAATTTTTTTTGTTTCGTTTTTACAGTCTGAAAAATACATTCCTTCCCCATGCAAAACTGCCCTTGATGACATTTGGGCATATTAAAGTATCCTACGAGATATAACTGCCGTATGCTTTATGAAAAATTGAAAAGCATTGACAGCCATCACTCGTAAAATAAATAAAACAACCCAGCGTTCCTTCAGCAAGCTTCCAAGTTTTCCATTTTCCTAGCTCCTTTTCTGAATGTTTTCACTTCTGTCAACCCTTATTTTTTGTCTGTTACAATCCTCAAATAAGTTTTCTTTCTTTTAAAAAGGTGTATGACTAACAAATCCAAATTATATCCTTCTGAATCTTACACAATTATTTTCCTCCCATGAAATACACAACTTTAAAAAATGGCTGCCGTTTACATTTTAGAAAGCCAGGTCTAATATAAATTCGCAGTAAGAAACAGAAATATGGATGGATGGTTGGAATTTTCTCCTGCAAGAATTGTTTGTTTTTATTATTAAAACAAGCGATCATTCATATTTTTTTAATAAAATGAATAAATATCACCGTCATTTAACCTTGATTGGCGGACTTATTTTTTCAGCTCAAGACTTCTTGTTTTAAATGAGAAATTCCGTCTAAATGGGGCTCTCAATGGGGGAAACAGATTTTAATATTAACGTTAAAATTATGGAAATTTCGTTTTAGCTTGTTTTTAAGCATAAAATAAAAAGAAAATTTGTCTGTTTGTTGTGTAAGATGTAATTTTATTTCATCTCGTGAACTTTAAAAACAGTATTCTCACTCGTGGCTACGCCACTCGTGAGAATACTGTTTTTAAAGCTCACTCGATGAAATAAAATTTCATCTTACACACAAACAAACAAATATCCTCTATATTATTTGTGATGATAAGAAAAAAACAACAACAACATATCTATCTTCCTACACATTAACACCGTTTACTTGCTGATTTCAAACATAATTAGAAAAATATAACACTTATCATGTTATTGATTTTAAACCTGCATCTTAATTTATTGTAGCACTACTCAAATTAAACAGTATTTTTGAATAATAGTCTGCATTGAAGGGAGGGGGGGGGGGTGCATCTTGCGTGAACCTGAAAATTAATGTTTTAGAGAATTATTTTATGAAGAGTAATGTTCAATATGCATGTTCAACATTACAGAGATTATAACTATTCAATATGCAAAGCTTGCCTTATGTATCCTTTTTGTGCATTTAAAAGTGTGGAAAAAGATTTTTTGTAATCAAATACGTTGATTGATTTTTTACAGTAAATTAATTGAAATTAGATCAACATTTACTACGGAAAAGATACAAACATTTCAAATATGCATTTGCTCAGTGAGAATGTTGTGTACACTTCTTGTACTGACTTCAGTCATACTTTGTTTGATTGCGTAATCCAATATTTTGTGCATCGACGCGCCGATCGACGTTCGTCTTCCGGACTGAATTAGGGAACGTGACACAGAATTTTATCCTCTTGCTGTTTGAATCATTTTATACGTTTGTGTTGAAATTCAAAGCAACACTTTATCACGGCGCGCACTTTATCCTGTTTATTTGACGTCATTTTACTGAGATTTCTGGTTTCATAGATAAATGTAATAGCACAGTCTGCCCATTTCATGTCGTACAATATAAGTTGCATGTTATCATCTATAGACATTTTATACCAATTTTCATAGTAATTAGATGGTGCAAAGAAAACAGTGTGTGGTAAGAAACATGTTGTTTTGTACATGTCCATGTGTACGTTTGCATTACTCTAGATAAAAGGATACGGCACCGTGACTATACTTATTATTCTATACTATCATTGCTTTATTTTTTATCTATCAGTTCTGACATTAAAACGTACCAGAAGTATTATTGACCAAAGTACCCCTCCCCATCCCAAAATATCTTATAACAAAAGTTTTTGTTCATATCCCATGCTAGCTGATATACACTATAATACATTAAACAAGACAGGAATAATCTTTTATAATGATAAAAGATATTTGATGATTGTCTCGACGTAAATACAGAGTTGTGTTAATTCAATATGTAATTTCGTAAATTATATGTTGCGATAATGTGAACTATTTTACAATGATACGATGACTTTTATATTTGTTCTTAATATATTCTCGTGTTTGTAAATGTCAAAATGCGAAATTACGTACTATAAGTGTATAAAATTAAAATATGATTCAATCTGGCTATCAACTTACGCATACATTCAACAATAAACTACAAAAAATTTGTCCTTACGAATTCCAAAATAGGACATTAAGAAGAGTTTGATGTTTAAACGCATGAGTCAATTCATTAATAATTTTAATTAACCATCATTTACTGATGGTCAGAGATTATTGACAAAACCATGACGAATTTAGGTAGCCGTACCTAATTTCTATCAAAGAGTGATTGAGTACAATGCAACATATCATACTATCCAAGTTTTCAAACGCTGAATGTAGGTATATCCGACGACTCAAATGACATGTTTGTTACTTTTATATATTATATGATCAGACAATCTTACCATTAGCTTAGAGTATCTCCTTTTGTTTCTTCCTGAAATTTAAGATACTATATATTATACTATATACTCTCAGACAAAACATTCCTAATTAAATTATTATTTGTAATTACGTGTTAACATCAAAGCTAAGGTTTGGTGTGGTTTTGTACTTTTTATCGTTCAATAGTTTTATGAACTGACAAAAATAGTTGAATCAACAAAGCAACATCATAAAATAGTTGTAGTCAAGGAAACATCTATAAGATTAAACATTTTTTTTTCGCAATAAATTGCCGACCTTACTTGTTGATCTTTACGTATAACATTGTATAAAAGCCATCAGTGAACTGCAATTACATGTACGTACAATGAGCGTAATTTTCCATTACACTACAGTTTATTTTGAATACATCTGCTACAATCTACCCTTTCATGTTCGTTAACAGTACAGCATCATAATAAAATATCGTAAATCGGAATTCAATATCCACCTAAAAGAAGGTGTACAACTATATTATTCTGAACAGTCAATTATCATTGAGAAAATAAAATTAGGTTCAGGTAGATATGAACAAAAATATTTAATGATATTTCATGACAATGATGTCAGGTCCTTACTTTAAAAGACATCATTCTGATTTATTAATTTTTAACCCATTTACTCCATTACACAGAAATATATACATTGTCTTAATTTGATAAACTTAAATAGAAATATTAACATGGCACAAAAGCTGTAAAGGAAAGATTTTATCAAGATAGATACACACTTTGTTACATTTTTAAATGAAAATAAAGCGGAAAACAAAATACGTTCGGGTTATACATGTTATATATATTTTTTTCCTGTATCAATTTCTATAAACGGTTATGTTTTGAAGGTCTATTATCTGGCGTATTTATCGATGAAATAGGACGAAATCGCATTTATCTTTAATCCTTGATTTGTTTGTTTCTTAATTTAAATTATGTAATGTTATACATTTTGTTGGTCGGAATGTAAGCTAAAGAATATTTTGTATGAAAAGCTGTTTACTTCTTGTATTTCGTTTCATTTAACTCATGGCTGATAAAGCTGTCAATTTATCTGACACATAAATACGTAAGAAGGAAATGGTTAAAATTAGAAGGAAAACTGTGTTTTTGTTATTTGTGCGTGTTGCGGCTTTAAAAAGTAACCTCGTACATTAATTCAAAGATGTTATATTTTCGATCCTTGAAGGTCGTTCAGCACGACATAAGTGTTGTGTTTACATATTATGTGGTATTTTTGGTTTCTTCTATTTGGACTTTTTCAACTTGGGTGGTTGACAACTTGAATACTGTCTAATCACCCTTAGGATATGTTGCCCGCTTTTTCAATTGTCTTTTGACGTCTTATCTGTGTCTTATCTGTGATATGCAGGCTTCATAACCCCAGATCCTCTTTCAAAAATTCCATTGTATTTAGTTCCGCCCATTGTTTTCCCGTTTAGGGCACAAACATTTTTTTAAAAGGGGGCCATACGCAGCTTTTAATGGAATGGCACTACTGTGTCACATTGAAGGTTCCATGATTACCGCCGTATGAACATATCTGCTGATGTTTCTAAATTCAAAAATTCACCATTTTCTTGTTAAATATTGAATTCTGCTTAAGCCGGTGCTTGGGGGCGTGGACGGTAACTTGCACTTTCCAGTACCGTCCATGAACATGCTCAATCAAACCGAGCCTGCAACATTTTCAATTTTGCCGTGTTGGGCTTTCTTTAGGGACTCTGTTTTTCTCTATTTTGAATCTATCACAAGCAGTAAAAGCCTTGCTATACATGTATATTAGTTATGCTGGAAATGTACCACGTTATTTAAAACTACAACACTAGGTATAATAATCGGGAAGGTTTTGTTTTACAACAATGAAAATGGTTAAAAATAAATATTCAGAAAATAATTTCACTGTAAAACTTATTCTCTGTGATAAAGATAAAACACAACGTCATATCAACAAAACAGCTATATCGAACGTTCAAATATTTTGATAACGTATTTATATGTGATTGAAAAGTAATTGGTGGATTTGTTAAATTTTCCTTTTAATTCTTTTATTTGAACATACGTGCTGAGACGCGGGAGCCACTTTTGTATTAATGTATGATGCATATGAGGATTGGAAAACAAAATAGAAACATACAATGCATAATTAAGCTGAAATTGTGTCTCTAGTACATAGTTTCTATAACATAACATTTCTTAGTAAAGCTTTTGTGTCGATATAACGAACGTTATTATATATTTTAGACCTGTAGAGAATACAATGTATTTCTTTATAGACACGATTAAGTTTGTTGAAAGGAAACAATCTCCATCAATTTAATTACATACACTTACTATTATGTTACGATAACAGATATTACGTGTCAGTTTTCTGACACACTACATATATAATCGTATTATCGCATCCCTTAAGAATTTATCTGTTGAACTTTTTGTCAATTATTTTCCAAATAAATTGACAGTTTGAAGTGAACATTTCCCAATACCATCTCTATAAGCAAAAGCACTGAGAAAAAGTTATTTTTTATACTTTAGAGTCTTAATTTTTATGTTTGATTGATAAGGAAACGTTTATTTTCACTACGAGAAATCATTTAGTAATAAGACTTCATATATACCTCTATTATGGACAAAAATATAATGAATAAAGAAAAGATTTGACAAAGGTGTCAGAGGAAGCCAAAATATGCACAAAAACGGTTTTATTTTCTTATTGTATGAAGTTTCATAGTTAAGATCTTGCATTCGGGTCTAGAATTGGAACGATAGATTGATAAAATCTATAACGATAGATTGATAAAATCTATTCATACTATAACACCAACGCCTTAAATAAATTTTGACACGTGTAAATAATATACGCCTTAAAGTTAAGCACACTAAATATTAAAGCATAATTTGAAATGTGCGTATGCAGCAAACCTCACAAACACATTATGTTACAAACCTGATATATAAATGTTTAAATATCCACCATAGTATAATTATATTGTTTTATTGATATATAACGTAACGTTATCAAGAAAGCGTGACATAACATATGATCCCAGTGGCTTGTTTGGCTGTTTGCAGTATTGTACAAGTACAATAAAATGACAATGTTTTCCGCAGCCGCGACGGTCCCAAGAAAGGAC